>NC_137098.1:26657493-26662493 GCF_949357685.1 Gobio gobio
ACAGCAGTGAACACGGGTCAGTCGGTCCTAAGGGATGGGCGAATGCCGTTCAGAAGAATAGCGGAGTAACGTTACGCAGAGTGAGCTGATGCAGGGAAAGTGCATGATACAATTTGTCCTAAACATGACACATGCTTTATATAAGGGCTTTAAAATAACTGGTAAGATATTGTTAACGCGTAACTTATAGTTTAAAGCAGCTTGTCATGTCACTGTCAGACGCTCTGAGAGATACTTGTGCTGACAGACAGATAAATACCTGCAGTGTTTAATCCGTTTGAAATGTGGTGCTTTCCTCAGTGCATAACTTACATTTCACAGGGATATTCTCCATTTGTAAATGTTAGAAAGTCATGCAAATATGTCAATTTTTCTGTCAGGAGACGACGAGCCTTCTGCATGTGAATCTCCGCAAAAATTCAGACTTCCGCGAGCGTCGCTAGCATCCGCACCAGGGTTGCCAGGTTTCACAACAAAACCCGCCCCCGCATTTGGGGAGGTTAAATATGTGGGTTTTTTTTGGCATGGTTGCTAGGGCTGGGTAAAAATATCGATTCATCAATGCATTGCAATTATTTGTTTCTCAATTCAATATCGATTCATCAAATCCTATGAATCGATTCAGCTCACCGGCCAGTGGCGGCGCTGTGGGTAACACTCTAGTGAGAGCGTTCAGCGCGGTTCAGCGTTGTCCAAGACGCGCTTTACAAAAACAGCAAGATGGCAGACAGCAGCTGCACTCCGTTCAAGCCTGCACCGCCAACGTTAAAAGCCGACGTAAATAAGTAAATAAGCCAAAGGTTCTCTGATCAGCTGTTCAGTGTTATTTATTGTGTTGACAAAATAGCACTTTGTAATGTTATTATATCTATGGTTGTACTTTCTTTTATGAGTATGCACATTTTGTGCTTCTGTTTACATTTCTTTTATAACTTGAATGTATAGGAAGAAAGAAATATACTGTCTACTACTTACAGCTACATGCACTTTAGAGGTGTTAATAAAGCACCTGTTTGTTACAGTTGTGGTTTGTATTCAACACATGTACAATATTGTACGGTTTGTTCTGCTAAATAAACCATGACAGGAAACATGCTGGGGTCAATTTGTACTTAAACATTGGTAATACTGCACACATTATTTAAAAATAAACTTAGGTACTTCATTACTTGTGTATTTACTTATTATTGAATCGATATCGAAGCTAATAAATCAATATCGTATCGAATCGAAATCGAATCGAATCGAATCGAAATCGAATCGAATCGAATCGAATCGAAGCCTCAAGAATCGAAATCGAATCGAATTGTCACATTCCTAACAATACCCAGCCCTAATGGTTGCCTACTAAAATTCGGATTCCAGGGGCTAAATAACACATAATTGGGGTCTCTTCAACCCGCGGACATGAAAAACAGCCCACGGCAACAGTGTTGAAGTAGCCCAATTCTGCGGGAAAATTGCGGACTTGGCAACACTGATCCGCGCCAAACAGACGGAGAGCTATAGGATAGGAACGCAATAATTATGACTAAAGTATACATATTTCTAAAATATTTGTTGTTGGACAATAAATGTGCCATATGTAGAATTTTAAACCTACAAGTATATATATTTTTATGAAAGTGACCATTATAATTGGGTAATCAAATATAGGCTAATATGCTTTTTTTTTTTTTTCATTTTTAGTTCAGTGAATTAAAAAACAAAATTACATTACATTACATTCACTGTATTTGTTTATAGACTTCTATATCAATATTGTTTTTAGGACATCATTGGGCAGGATGTGAAATAAAATTATTATTAAAATAAATACAGATTTTTTTTTTCTATCCAAATAGAAAAACGTAGAAAATCCAGCCCTATTATGCATAGTGTTATGCAGAAACCCCATTTAAAAGGCATATTAAAATGTTCACTGAATAATGAATATTTTTTGTGATTATTTAGTACCCTGTTAAAACAAGTTACATTACAGTACATAATTACCATAAAAATATAATAAAGGCAACATCTATAGTTTTTTTATTTTATTTTTTATCTGAAAAAAAGGTTAACAGTGATCAGAGAGCTTACAAATCAGTGAAGCATTGGAATCGGGATCGGTATCGGCCGATCACCATGACAAGAAATCGGTACTCGGTATCGGCAACAAAAATCCTGGTCGGAGCATCCCTAATATATTACATTATTAAAAATTACATTACTAAAAGTTAATTTAGGTCATAGGGGTTAATCAGCATGGTCAACAAAAGTTGTGCTCCACAGATTGACAGCCAAGCTTCTTTTTTTTTACCATTGCATTTCAAAGACTTCCAGCCATTTACATTTTACATTTACATTACATTTTACATTTAGCAGACGCTTTTATCCAAAGCGACTTACAACTGAGGAGTACAGGAAGCGATCCCTCGTGAGGAGGCAGCGAAACACAGAAAGTGCCTGAAGTACTAAGTTTTGGACATCGCACAGAGCATCATACACTAGGGCAGGGTAGAAGTAGAGGAAAATAGAGGGACATTTTCTTTTTGTTTTTTGTTTTTTTTTAAGATAAGGTTAAGTGCTCGCGGAAGAGGTGAGTTTTCAGCTGTCGTTTGAATGCTGTCAGTGATTCTGCAATTCGGATGGAGGTGGGAAGATCGTTCCATCAGCAGGGAACGGTGAATGTGAATGTTCTGGAGAGGGATTTTCTGCCTCTCTGTGATGGTACCACAAGCCGCTGCTCCTTAGCTGAGCAAAGGCTTCCGGTGGTGGTGTAGACTAGTAGGAGCGAGTCAAAGTATGCAGGAGCTGAGCTCGTGGTGAATCTGTAAGCGAGCGTAAGCGCCTTGAACTTGATGCGAGCAGCGAGTGGTAGCCAGTGCAGAGAGATGAAGAGTGGTGTGACGTGGGCCCTTTTGGGTTCGTTGAAGATAAGACGTGCTGCTGCATTCAGGATCATTTGGATCGTTTTGATCGCACATGATGGAAGTACAGCCAGAAGCGCATTGCAGTAGTCAAGCCTAGAAATTACCAGGGCCTGGACAAGAAGCTGGGTTGCATGTTCTGTTAGAAAAGGTCTGATCTTCCTGATGTCGTGGAGCGCAAACCTGCAAGAGCGAGCTGTCTTTGAAATGTGGTCTTTGAAGGACAGCTGGTCGTTAAAGATTACGCCAAGGTTTCTGACCGACACTGTAGGGGTGATCAGAGATAAACCTAGCTGGATGGTGAAGTCATGTTGTATTGTCGGATTGGCCAGGAAGACGAGCAGTTCAGTCTTTGCCAGGTTGAGCTGCAAGTGATGTTTTTTCATCCATGCTGAGATGTCTGCCAGACAGCTGGAGATTCTTGCAGCTACTGTGGGGTCGTCTGGTTGGAATAAAAGGTAGAGCTGAGTGTCATCAGCATAGCAGTGGTATGAGAGGCCATGTGCCTGTATGATGGGTCCCAATGATGTAGTGTAAATGGAGAAGAGGAGAGGTCCAAGCACTGAGCCCTGAGGAACCCCTGTGGTCAGCTGATGTGCTTTGGATACCTCCCCTCTCCAGGCAACCTTGAAAGACCTACCTGTGATATAGGATTCAAAACAGTGGGAGTGGAATCCCTGTGATGCCCAGTGATGAAAGGGTGGACAGAAGAATCTGATGATTGACCGTGTCAAAGGCAGCAGATAGATCGAGGAGGACAAGGACTGATGATTTGGAATCAACTTTTGCAATCCGCAGGGCTTCAGTGACCGACAGTAATGCAGCCTCTGTGGAGTATTTCGCAGGCATGGCATTCAGTGTCAGCAGCTCACCTCACAGCCAGAGGAATGCAGCTGTGGCTCCGCCCACCGTATGATTCTGCAGCATCTGTGAGACGAACTGAAGGCAGATACTGGCAGTGAGCGCATTCACCTCAAGAACAAGCCAAAACTACAGCTGTGAGTAAACTCACTGATATAATTGTTCCAAACACTTTGCTCTGACATAGATTACAGCAAAATAAAGCCTGCATGCCAAACACAACACATCCTTTAGATTTGAGCTGGAGTTTGGTTTTTATAAATAAACTTGTCACTGTTCTTATATGTACAAGGAAGAACTTTTATATATACCCACACAAAAACACCATAGGTGTGTGTGTGTGTGTGAAAGGCAATGGTAGTTGGTTGGTAGAGTCTCCTAAGGTAAATAAAAATAATTTAAGCCACTACAGCTAAGATGTTTGAGCAGCTCATGCAACTACTAAGTGGTAAGAGCATCAGAGGCCCTGAGAAGGGTGTATGTGTCCTGTACAATCTAAACAAGCCCAGGCTCACGCACACAACCATAACACACATAACACCCCACACTCCATAAATACACATAGAACAGCCCTAATAGTTTGTATCTTACTGCATAGAGCTTTACATTACTCAAACACTATAACACTCCCACAGGAATACTAACAGACTAGCACAAGATGACTGAAGACTAAAACCAATACTGACACTAAAAACAGAGCTATAAGTTTCCAAGTTTCCTTTGGTCATGTTATGTACTGCAAAGTGTTGGTACTGATAGTGACAGCCACAATTAAATGATACTAGGGCTGTATACGATACAGATTCCCTGAATTGATTAGATTCTAATTCACAACTGATTCAATTATGATGCAGCTGGGAGTTATATTTTAGTTATATCTTTATTTGGTTTACGTATGAAAACAATTCTCTCAGCCAATTCTGTAAAAAAAAAAAAAAATACAGGGCAGAGTTTCAGACTGATTCAAACCAGGAATGCCTCTTTTTGAACTATTCATGAAAAGAATCAGCTCATAAGAATAATTTGTTTTACTAATCGAGCTACACTGCATGTTTCTGTTTCATTAAAAAGAACTGCTCAAAAGAATCATTTGTTTGTGAATTGGTCTCGTTGTTATTTGCGTGCATTCCCAAAATACATCTCTCTGTTTGTATGTGTTTACTCATTTGGAATCACAGTTGGATCACAGCTCTATAGATTTGAAAGTAATTTTGTCCCTTTTTTTGTCCG